>NC_136415.1:182417678-182457678 GCF_051521515.1 Lactuca serriola
TGCATCTCATCATTCTAGAATTGTTTCATCAATTTGAATTACTTAAGTTGCAAGATTAGGATTTGTTGACTTTTCTACTTCTTCATCGATTGATCTAATCTATTTCTTCATCATTCTCTCGTCTCCGTTCAATTTTTCATCCATGATCTTTACATCTCCACAGTTCCGTCTAGATTGGAACTAATCAATCGTTCCTTGATCGATTTAATCTCTTCCTCATCGAGTCTATCATTGATGGCTGAAGAATTAATGTCAGTTTCTTCTTCATGTCTTTGGCCATCATCTGATTATTCCATTGAAGGCGTCGAGATCATGCTTTTACTAATCTATATGTTTGTTGTTTTCAATAGAATTGCTGCAATCATGAGCGTGATTTTCAATTGCTGCAATCTTATATATCTTCTTTCATTGAAACTGATACACTTCATATTTGGTTGATGACTTGTTACAGAATTCACAATCTCATGTCGCTTGAAGCCATGGACCTGTCATAGTTAATTAGTTCAAGATCTTTTGCTAGCTGCGAGAAGGTAGCCTCATTAATGGTAGTGAGCAGCCTATTTTAGTGGCCTCATCAATGACAGGGTCATTTCACTTCTCGCCTTCTTTACTCCAGGTGCTTATTCTATTCTCACCTTCATCAACATCTCTTTTAGTGTATTATTCCTCTCAATATCCTTTTAAAGTATCAACTGTAGAAAGCTTGAATGGTTAGTAGTAAAATGGTGTTGACATACAAGAAGAAGCGGTTCTCTTCAAGACCTGGTTTAGGGTTTGAAAATTAGTGCCCCGATCAATCTCTTGGATGTCAAACTTTACAAGTATTAAAAACATCATTCTCAGAAGAAGAAGATTCAAAACATGAATCTGAGAGAAAATATCTACAAGTAATATTTTTATCGAGTTTCTATTATTTTAGTTTAATGATATAGTCAAATCTAATACCAATTTCTAAAATCTTGTTTGTGGTTTATTAGGTTGTTTTAGATGAACAGTTGGTTAAGCATTTGCAAAAGGAAGTTTCCAGATTGGAAGCTGAGTTGCGTACTCCCGATCCATCAAACGAGAAAGATTTAAAAATTCGTCAGGTATTACAGATAGTTGTGTTTGACATGCTTTTGACCTGGATTATGACTTCTAATATCAAAAAAATTTAGGGTTGAATGCAAGAAACCTCAACCTACTGTCATTGATTTATAGTTTTCAATAATAATGTAAGAATTATATTTGTAACACAAGTTGTTGTGTTGTTTCCCATTATGTATAACAAAAGGCACTTAACTTTTTGAGTAACATGTATTGTATTTCTTGAATGATAACTTATATATATATATATATATATATATATATATATATATATATATATATATAGCAGGTTTTACATGGAGCAGAAAGGGGAGAACCAGTTGCGTTACTTCTTTCAGCATTGAGACCAACATTCAAGATTGCTAACATCCCAAGAAAATTGAGCGTAAGCAACAGCTGGAATAGTAGCCCATTTACCATAACCTACGCATATCATATCATTAATAGCTTACTTTATTGACATACATACATATTATAGCATCCTACTAATCTGTGTGTAAGAAACTCCAAACTGCAATGGATTTTTCAAAATATAATGCTTTGATAAGAAATACCGTGCAATAAATGGCAACGTACTTTCATTTATAGCATCCTACTACCATTTCTTATCATTACAATAGGGAAAGGGCTTTTGTGGATGCTCTTATAGTTTTGAAAAATCTACCTAATTTATGATAAGATTTTGGTGATCCTTTATGATTGATACAGCTTGAAGCAATAACACATCCTTTCTTTGAGGAGATTCGGCAACCTATTGCTCGCCTCCTAAATGGTCGACAATTACCACCTCTCTTTAACTTTAAACAAGAGGTATGACTTATGCATTTTGATATTCTCAATCTTTTTATATTTTCTTCTCATATCCATCATTCAAAGTTATTTATTATAAATTATCTTAATTCACATATGAATCACATGTAATTCACATATAAATTACATGTGTTTCACTTGTAAATCACATATGAATTACATGTAATTCCCATATGAATTACATGCGATTCACATGTAAATCACATATGAATTACATGCGATTAAAATGTAAATCACATATGAATTACATGTGATTCACATGTAAATCATATATGAATTACATGCACTTCATATGTAATTCACATATGAATTACATGTGATTCCCATGAAAATCACATGTAATTCACATATGAATCACATGTGATGCACCTGTAAATCAAATGCAATTCACATATGAGTCACATGTGATTCATATGCAATTCACATATGAATCACACGTAATTCACATATGAATTACATGGGATTCACATGTACATCACATGTAATTCATATGTGAATCGTCTGTGATTCATATGTTAATCACATGTAAATCACATACATATTTTTGAGAGTGTTTTTGCATCAATCAAGTTTTTTTTGTTTTTTTAATTTTCTTGTAGATTTGGAAGAAATCGTGGTATATATTGAAGAGGTGAAAATTGATAAATTGGAGAAAATATGGAAATATTGACACGAAGACATGAAAACACTTTGAAACTTTGTAGCATTTTTTGTTTTTTATATTTTATTTTGTATCGAATAAAATACTTATTCTATTGTGTTTATAGATTAGTAAATAAAATGAGTTTTCTTATAATTTCCTTACAAATATTACAGTATATGAAATATGCATATATGAATTTGTAAAAATATGCATTTATGTACCTAAAATGTTGATTTTTTTAGTTAAAAAATTATAGAATTTTTTAAATATTCCAGTTTTTTTTATTGATTTTTAAATGTTTTAGAAAAAATTGTAGCTTTTTTTTTTTTTTTAATATTTCATTCAATTTTTTTTTTCAAAAATTTATGTTTTCTATACAAAATTAAAAAATATGCACTTTTAAAAAAATTTAAAAAAAAAATACTATTTTTAAAAAAATCTGAAAATTTAATTTATATGTAAATTTTTAGACATTTCTATTAATATTTCTAATAACACAAAAACTTAAACATTAAATGAGATTGACAAGATTACGATAATGCCCTTAATGAATTAGTTTTAATCTAACACTCGACTTTTAGTTCTTGGGTTCTCGGTAATTATAAGTTGTCAACTGATTTCACCCTTATATATATATATATATATATATATATATATATATATATATATATATATATATATATATATAAGACTAGGTTATTTTGTTTTCTTACATTTATTGTGTGCTAGAATGCACCAATAATAATTTAGTAAATTAAATTATTATTTAATTAAATAAATATAGATATTAAATGATTTTCATAATTATATGTATATTAAATAATATCCATAATTATAATTCTCTTTTTATGGAAAGTAATTGAATCCGTCATTAATATCAGCAATAACATTTTTTTAGAATGAATTCGCATTTAGATTTTTATATATAAGTTCGTATTTTGTTTCAAGACTCATTCACTTAAAATACAATAAAGTTGCATGGAATATGAATATTGAGAGTATATTCTACTAAAACACATTATTGTTGACATTAATGACGAATTTAATTAGTTCTCATAAAAATGAGTTATAACTATGAATAAATTTAATATACATATAATTATTATTAAATTATTATTGATGCATTCTAGCACACAATAGATGTGAGAAACATTTGAACCTACCTATCTCTCTCTCTCTCTCTCTCTCTCTCTCTCTCTCTCTCTCTCTCTCTCTCTCTCTCTAAAACCCTAACTACTAAATTCAAAATTTTCCATTTAAAACCATTAACTAAACTACTAGAAATCTTGGCATTATCATCCATCAAAACCCCTCACTAATCCGTCACTAAAACCCTCAACGTGCAACAGATAACATCCGTTGCCAGAAGGCTCTTGGAGGTTTTTAACGATATAATGTTGGTTCACACCACAGTTCGGTCCAGCAAATACATCATGTTTATCTCCAAGGATTCGTTTGTACAGGTACACAAGAAAAAGACCTGCTCTCTGAATATGCTTTCTAGTCTTCTGTAGAATTGTGGTCAACTGCATTGTCAAACCAACATGTCCCAACAATGCCATCAAGAAGTCCTGATAGTTTCCGGAGGTATTGCATTTAATTGCATTGTCAAGGCTTGTTTCGGTCATCTCAAAATATGCTTCTCTCACTTTCATCAGATCTATTTCAGCCCGACGCACAATCACTCTTATAAGCGAATCATGATCTACACCTGCGGGACAGGAAAGTGCAGCTCTGATCACCTGTCCACCATCCAAACAACAGATGTTAAGCTTTCTAGCCTCGGTGAATATTTAAAGCAACTTCCAACATATTTGAATCACCTCCGCCAAATATTTCTCAGGGGAAACAATGCATCTAATCATAATTTTCACCAAAGATTCCAACATCTCATCCCCAAAATCCTTGATATCCTGTAAAAATAATCAAAATTGATGTAAACCTTTATAAAAGAATCCATTCTTTGACTTTGAGTTATCAAAATCAATCAGCATATTTTTGGATACTCAATTTCCAAAGTGAAAAGGTGATATATATTCTAATTACGAAGTTAAGAAGTTCAACAAAATGGTTGTCAACAGGTTAAGACACAAAACCTCCGAAATGGGATTTCCATATTTTTGATGGTAAGATTCGAAAATTGCTTTGAGCTCCAAGAAGCTCCTCCAGCTAAATATTGAGCCAAAATCAAGTTCATATATTTCTTTGGACTCAATAGCTCTTCTTAATTTGGTTGTGTCATCATTTACCGAATCCAAATCTACAGTTGGCAAACTTTTCCTGAAAGGCATTATAAACCGAAGTAGATTCTGCATAATGGAAACGAGTTGTTAAAAATGAGAGTTTATCTGATCCAAACAGACACCAAATCAAGAACTCGTGAGTACCAATACAAATGTTCGTGGGACAATATCAGAACTCATGTCTTGATGGAAGTTAGATTCAAATAGGGAATTGTAGCAGTCTCTTATAGCCCTCCAATGGGATGGAGACGATGTAACACAGATTTCGATGATTATTGCTAATTCATTCATGCCTATTTGCTTTGAATTCAACACTTTGTGGAGTATCCTTGCATCCCTTTCTAGTGGTTTGCATGTCCACAACATCACTGCTCTCTGTTATGCAAATTCAAGAATTCAACTTTACCTAAAATTAATGTGTATTTTCTTTTTCATATATTGAGATGCAAAAAACAACATACACCAAAATCACCAGAAAGCTTAGAATTGAGAGAATCAATGAGAGATTGGTTGTATAATTCCTGATAAGTGTCTCCAATGTTCTTTCTTTGTGCTGCATTCCTACGACCCAATAGTTTAATCACAGCCTTCTCATCGGTTATACATCCTGACATCACTCCCCATCTTGTTAATTAGTTAATATTCTATCATTTTATTAAGAAAAACGAAAACTTGACAGAAGTAAAAAATCCACACATTTTCTGGATCTGGACAAAACCCAGATGAGAAATGGAATATGGGATGGGTATCCTAAACTATCAAAAATAAAAATGCGATGCAAACAATCAAATCAGTGATGGCAGAGAGATGGTACCTTGGAACGCTTTTCTGAGGGTTTCAGAGTCTTGGGCAGGAGAAGGAACTTGTTGCGGTAATTGAAGAGTAGCCATTGGTTTTGTTGCTTTTTTGCTTTTTCCGATTTGTTGCTGCTTGTCTATGAATCCTCTGCATGTATCAATATATATTGAATGATATTAGGGCTTCTCCAACCGCCGCTGATACATACCATGCAAATATTTCGTGAAAAACTAATTCAACCAAATATTATGGCTATTATTCAACACCATATATGATCTCTATATACTTCTATATCTATATACTATACTAGCGTTTACCTGTGACAAACGACAAGTGCGAATAATTTCTTTCGGAAATTAGTGTTCAAAAGGGATTAGTGTTTTTGCGCAAATAGATTATTACATCTATATATTTAGAACGAAGCATTATTTTCGATACAAAAAGGATTATATGATAAAACATGGAATTTTAATACCTATCTATTTTCATTTTATTTTTTGCATTTTCCAATAATAGTTTAGTGCAAATAATTAAATTTTCATAAATGTTTATTTAAGGAAACAAAATTCATATTTTTTCCTTAAGTTAAATATGTTGAGTGATTTCATTAAGTGATGCTCATCTAACAAGATTTGAAAGATTTAGTCTCCATCCAATCTTATATCTTATAAGTGACGTTGATCATCTAAGGCTAATGGTAGTGGAGGTGTTAAGAAGCCTTGTTAAACGCGCTAAGCCCAAATGCACACCACCCCCAAGCACTCGCTAGGGGAGATGCTAAGAACATTTCGTCAAAACTTTAAATAGGGTCAAGGTAACGACTTGATACCTTCAAATGATGCTATCTGAGGTAGATTTCAGATCCACACACGTTCCTTGCTACTAGCTACTTGATCCTCAATCTCCTCTCACTAAGATCCACAATCCAAAGCTTAACACACACAAAAATGGAGCACACACACGGATTAGGGTTTGTTGGACTCTCAAGAGGCTGTAAGGGGGCTAAGGGAGGCTAATGACCGTGCAAAACCCCGAAAATTAGGGTTTCATCCTCCAGCTCCTACTCGTTGAGTTCTACCTTGGACTCAACGAGTAGGTCACTTAAACACGTGGCCCAACCCGCTGCTACTCAACGAGTCAGGGCATCCAACTCGTCGAGTAGACCTTGAAATTATGAAAATTAAAGCCATAAAATTAATATCTGAGAATCGGGGCGTTACAATTATCCCGCAATTAAACTAGACTTCGTCCTTGAAGTCTGTCGTGGTGAAAAACTTTGGATAGTGTTTCCGCATCTCTGCCTCCGGCTCCCACGTCCACTCAGAACCTCTTTGGTGCTCCCGCTGTACCTTTACCAAAGGTATCTCCTTGTTTCGCATAACCTTCACCTTCCTCTCCAGTTTGGCTTCCGTCCTCTCCACGTAATTCAGTCACTCACCGACCTAAATATCATCCAAAGACTTGATCCGTAATGCACTTTCGCATTTGCGAAACGTGAAAAGTGTTGTGGATCTGACTGAGCTTCTCCGGTAGCTCTAGTCTATAAGCCACCTTGCCAACCCTGGAAATGATCTTGAAAGACCCAATATATCGGGGTCCTAATTTCCCCCTCTTCCTGAAGCGGATCACACCCTTCTAGGGCGAGACCTTCAGGAGTACCATGTCACCAACCTGGAACTCTAACTCAGATCGGTGTCTATCGGCGTAACTCTTCTGCCGACTCTGAGCGGTCTGTAGTCGCTGCCTAATCTGCTAAATCTTATCGGTAGTCTACAAGGCTACCTCCATTTGTCCCAACACCCTATGTCCGACCTCACCTCAATAAATCAGGGTGCGCCATCTCTACCCATACAACAGCTCGAAAGGCAGGGCGCCAATGCTGGAATGATATTTGTTGTTGTAGGCGAACTCTGCAAGGGGTAGGTGGAAATCCCAGCTCCCACCGAAGTCAATGACACACGTCCTCAACATGTCCTCGAGGATCTGTATGGTCCGCTCGCTCTGACCGTCGGTCTGCGGATGATATGATGTGCTAAAATGTAGTCGCGTGCCCAGTTCCTCGTGGAACTTCTGCCATAATCGGGAGGTAAACCTAACATCTCCATCGGAGAAAATAGAGACCGAAAGCCCGTGGCGAGCGACGATCTCGCGGACATACACGTCGACCAACGTCTTGACGGATAAACTCTCCCGTATAGCCAAGAAATAGGCACTCTTGGTCAATCGATCCACGATGACCCATATAGCATCAAACCCTTTCGTCATCCTTGGCAGCCTGGTAATGAAGCCCATCGTGATATGTTCCCATTTCCACATGGGAATCTCCAGGGGCTAGAGCGTACCATGCGGCCTCTGATGCTCGGCCTTGACCATCTTACAGGTCAAGCACCTCTCGACGTACCAAGCGATTTCTTGCTTCATGCACGACCACTAGTAACTCAAATTCAAATCCTGGTACATCTCGGTGGCCCTGGGTGAAATAGAGAAGTGAGACTTGTGAGCCTCCTCCATCACTGTCTATCTGACCCCACCAGACATCGATACCCATACCAGACCGCATCAAGTCAATAATCCCCGGCTATCTTACACAAAACGGGTGGTCGCACCCCTGATCCTCTCCAGCTTCCAGTTCTTTGGTCGCATGCCCTCAACATGAGCATCTCTGATCAAACTCACAAGAGGAGAATCCACCGCTATCCTCATACATATTGTTGGGGCGGAAGACTCAGCTGACTTGCGGATCAAAGCGTCCGCCACCGCATTCGCTTTACCGGGGTGGTAAAGGATCTCGAAATCATAGTCCTTGACTAGATCCAGCCACCTGCACTGCCTCATATTCACTTTCGGCTGATCCATGATATGTCTCAGGCTCTTGTGATCCGTGTATATGGTACAACGGACCCTATAGAAGTAATGTCTCCAAATCTTCAGAGCAAATACTGTAACGACCCAATTTTCATGACCAAAAATTTCGTTTTAAAAGAACATTACTTTTAGAAAATATAAAAGACTAAAACATTGCCTGATCAGAATATCACACCAGTGAATCATGTCTAAAAGCCAATTCATACATTCAATTAAAATATCAGAGTACAAATCCCAGAAAAGCTCGTAAATGCGGAAACCGGAGAGTGTGTGCGTGACGTGCCGCTACCGCGCCGGCTCCTTTCCCCTAGCTGAGGAGATACCTGAAACCAAAACTGAAAACTGTAAGCACAAAGCTTAGTGAGTTCCCCCATAATACCACATACCATGCAACAAGTAACAACCACTATTCAGCTAGGAGTTACGGGCCTTGCCCACACTCGGGAAGATACGGGCCCTGCCCACACTTCGCTAGCCGGGAGATACGGGCCTCGCCCACACTCGTGAAGATACGGGCCCTGCCCACACTTCGCTATCTGGGAGATACGGGCCTAGCCCACACTCCGACCTTGGCGAGATACGGGCCTTGCCCACACTCAACCACTAACCCATAACATACAAGTATCACGCAGACAACAAGTATAAGCAATACTATCATATTAACACATATACCGTACTTAACTACAACAGAGATACGGGCTCGGCCCACACTCTAGTACTAGCATCTCGTCTACACGGGTCGGCCTTGGTGCCCTAGACCCGTTCCTACTGAGAAGGAAACTCACCTCGAAATAGCTGCTGGTCTGCGTGGGAACTGATCACCTACTACTGCTGCTGCTGCTGCTCCGGAAACCCTCCGTCTGCAATTCCCACAATATACTCAATCAAACACTGCTCACTGACCTTTGGGTAAAATGACCATTTTACCCCTGACCTTGCCCCAAGTCAAAGTCAGAGTCAACTTTCAGTTGACCTCGACTCGCCGAGTTGGCTTTCCGACTCGCCGAGTCCCTACGCAAACGACTGCCATGAATCCCGATCCTACCCGTCGAGTTAGGCGACGACTCGACGGGTTCGCCTTCAAGACCAATACTCAAGTCCTTCATCCTACTCGCCGAGTTGTATGAACAACTCGTCGAGTCCATCTTCATCCGAAGAACACCCATGCTAAGACTTGCCGAGTTGTATGAACAACTCGTCGAGTCTGTTCTTGATCTAAGGAGATTGCCTTGAACTCGCCGAGTCAGGGCATTGACTCGCCGAGTACCTCCATAGATGGGTTAAGCTTCCGACTCACTGAGTCACACCCTGTGACTCACTGCTCACTCGACACTACGGAAAGGGGACAAACTCGAAGACTCGCGAGCAGACTCGCCGAGTCACATGAACGACTCGCCGAGTCGCTGCCATGCACTCCTAAAATATACCGATTTGCTCGATTCCAGTCCATGCCATTCATAGATCTGGACTCCTAGGACACGAATCACACGTAAAGTTTCCAACTTTACGTGTGGATATCCGCCAATATGGATTATAGGGCTCAAAATGTCTCAAAAGGGTAGATCTAGGGCTAACAAGCCACATGGGGCCAAAAAGCCAACAGATCTGAGCTCCTGGAGCTCAATCTTGCATGGATCCAAAGGCCAAACGCCTTATTACGACATATAATGCACATACCAACTTGGGGAAATGACCAAGAAAGACCCAAATGAAGTTTTAAGCATAGAATCAAGGGGAAAACGGGTTATACCTCAAAGGAACTGCTGGAAGGACACAAATAATGCTTGGATGGCTTCCTATCTTCTGGATCTACTTCCTTCCTTCCTTCAAAGCCTTCAAAAATACACAACAAAACTTCAATCTTCAAAGAACAAGCACAAACGAGGGTTGGGGAGCTCTGGGGAGAGAATGGGGGCTGGCCTTGGGCAGATAAGCTGCTTAAATAGGGTGCAAACCCCTGAAATTTAGGGTTTCATCCAACAGCTGTGACTCGCCGAGTCCAGGATATGGACTCGCCGAGTCAGCAACTTAAACGTGTCCCGGGTCCCGCATCCACTCGGCGAGTCGGACCTATGACTCGCCGAGTCCAAGGCTAAAAGAAAGGAAATACTCAAATAACATTTACATACCAGGAACCGGGTGCTACAAATACCATCGCTCCCTGCTCCAAATCATGTGTAGGGTATCTCGCCTCATGCAGATTCAGTTGTTGCGAATAATTTCTTTCGGAAATTAGTTTTATTGTTTTAAGAGGCGATTAGTGTCTTTGCGCAAATAGATTATTACATCTATGCATTTAGAACGAAGCATTATTTTCGATACAAAAAGGATTATATGATAAAACATGAAATTTTAATACCTATCTATTTTCATTTTATATTTTGTATTTTCCAATAATAGTTTTGTGCAAATAATTAAATTTTCATAAATGTTTATTTAAGGAAACAAAATTCATATTTTTTCCTTAAGTTAAATATGTTGAGTGGTTTCATTAAGTGATGCTCATCTAACAAGATTTGAAATATTTAGTCTCCATCCAATCTTATATCTTATAAGTGACGTTGATCATCTAAGGCTAATGGTAGTGGAGGTGTTAAGAAGCCTCGCTAAAAGCGCTATGCCCAAATGCACACCACCCCCTAGCACTCAATAGGGAAGATGCTAAGAACAATTCGTCAAAATTTTAAAGAGAGAGAGAGAGAGAGAGAGAGAGAGAGCTTGTTTCTGATTGGTGAAAATTCATTCAAGGAAATGAGGTCAAGGTAACAACTTGATACCTTGAAATGATGCTAGCTGAGGTAGATTTCAGATCCACACATGTTCCTTGTTGCTAGCTACTTGATCTTCAAGCTCCTCTCACTAAGATCCACCTTCCAAAGCTTAACACACACAAAAATGGAGCACACACACGGATTAGGGTTTGTTGGACTCTCAAGAGGCTGTAAGGGGGGCTAAGGGAGGCTAATGACCCTTTAAATAGGGTGCAAAACCCCAAAAATTAGGGTTTCATCCTCCAGCTCCTACTCGTCGAGTTCTATCTTTGACTCGGCGAGTGGGTCACTTAAACATGTGGCCCAATCCGCTGCTACTCGACGAGTTAGGGCATCCAACTCGTCGAGTAGACCTTGAAATTATGAAATTTAAAGCCATAAAATTAATACCTGAGAATCGGGGCGTTACAATTCTCCCGCACTTGAACTAGACTTCGTCCTCGAAGTCTGTCGTGGTGAACAATTTTGGATACTGCTCCCGCATCTCTACCTCCATCTCCCACGTCCACTCAGACCCTCTTCGGTGCTCCCACTGTACCTTTACCAAAGGTATCTCCTTGTTCCGCATAACCTTCACCTTCCTCTCAAGTATGGCTACGGGCCTCTCAACGTAATTCAGTTACTCACCGACCTGAATATCATCAAACGACCTGATCCATAACGCACTTTCACAATTGCGAAACGTGAAAAGTGTGGTGGATCTGACTGAGCTTCTCCAGTAGCTCTAGTCTATAAGCCACCTTGCCAACCCTGGAAATGATCCTGAACGACCCAATATATCGGGGTTCCAATTTCCCCCTCTTACTGAAGCGAATCACACCCTTCTAGGGCGAGACCTTCAGGAGTACCATGTCACCAACCTGGAACTCTAATTCAGATCGGTGTCTATCGGCATAACTCTTTTTCCGACTCTGAGCGGTCTGTAGTCGCTACCTAATCTGCTAAATCTTCTCGGTAGTCAACAAGACTACCTCCATCCGTCCCAACACCCTATGTCCGACCTCACTTCAACAAACCGGGGTGCGACATGTCCACCCATATAACAGCTCGAAAGGCGGGGCGCCAATGCTGGAATGATAGTTGTTGTTGTAGGCGAACTCTGCAAGGGGTAGGCGGGAATCCCAACTCCTATCAAAGTCAATGACACATGCCCTCAACATGTCCTGGAGAGTCTGTATGGTCCGCTCGCTCTGACCATCGGTCTGCGGATGATATGCTGTGATAAAATGTGGTCGCATGCCCAGTTCCTCGTGGAACTTCTGCCAGAATCGGGAGGTAAACCTAACATCTCGATCAGAGACAATAGAGATCGGAACCCCGTGGCGAGCGACGATCTCGCAGACATACATGTTGGCCAACATCTCGACGGATAAACTCTCCCGTATAGCCAAGAAATAGGCACTCTTGGTCAATCGATCCACGATGACCCATATAGCATCAAACCCTTTCGTCGTCCTCGGCAGCTTGGTAATGAAGTGCATCGTGATCTGTTCCCATTTCCACATGAGAATCTCCAGGGGCTGCAGCGTACCATGCGACTTCTGATGGTCGGCCTTGACCATCCTACAAGTCAAGCACCTCTCGATGTACCAAGCGATTTCTCGCTTCATGCACGGCCACCAGTAACTCAAACTCAAATCCGTGTACATCTTGGTGGCCCTCGGGTGAATAGAGAAGTGAGACTTGTGAGCCTCCTCCATCACTGTCTGTCTGAACCCACCAGACATCGGAGCCCATACCTGACCGCATTTGGTCAATAATTCCCGTCTATCCTGCACAAACCGGGTGTTCTCACCCCTGATCCTCTCCAGCTTCCAGTTCTCTAGTCGCATGCCCTCAACATGAGCATCTCTGATCAAACTCACAAGAAGAGAATCCACCGCTATCCTCATACATATCGCTGGGGCGGAAGACCCAGCTGACTTGCAGCTCAAAGCTTCCGCCACCGCATTCGCTTTAACGGGGTGGTAAAGGATCTCGCAATCATAGTCCTTGACTAGATCCAGCCACATATGTTGCCTCATATTCAGGTTCGGCTGATCCATGATGTGTCTCAAGCTCTTGTGATCCGTGTATATGGTACAACGGACCCCATAGAGGTAATGTCTCCAAATCTTCATAGCGAATACCATCACTCCCAGCTCTAAATCATGTGTAGGGTATCTCGTCTCATGCGGCTTCAGTTGTCGTGATGCATAGGCTATGACCCGTCCTCTCTACATGAGGACCGCCCCCAAACCTATGATGGATGCATCACAGAGCACCACAAAATCGTCGACTCCCTCTGGAAGAATCAATATTGGAGCCTCGCACAACCGCTATCGGAGGGTCTCAAATGCCCTCTGCTGCTCAGGGCCCCACGGGAAATCCACCCCCTTCCTTGTGAGATGAGTAGGGGTACTTCAATCTTGGAGAAATCCTGTATGAATCTCCGGTAGTACCCTGACAATCCTAGAAAACTCCTGACATCCGAAGGAGATCTCGGCACCTCCCACTGCATGACTACCTCGATTTTGGCCGGGTCGACCAAAATCCCCTCCTGGTTAACGAGATGTCCGAGGAACTGGACCTCTCATAACCAAAACTCACACTTTGAGAACTTGGCATGCAACTGTTCCCATCTCATAACTCCTAATAACTCCCTGAGGTGCTCCTCGTGCTACTCTCGGGTCTTGGAATATACGAAGATATCATCAATAAACACGATGACCGAGCGTTCAAGCATTGGTCTGCAAACTTGATTCATCAGGTCCATAAATATTCTTGGCGTGTTGGTGAGCCCAAACGGCATCACCATGAACTCGTAATATCCATAACGAGTCTGAAATGCGACCTTCTCCACGTCCTCCTCTTTGACCTGGACCGACCTCAAGTCTATCTTGGAAAACCAAGATGCACCCTGTAACTGATCAAAGAGATCATCTATCCTCGGGAGTGGATAACGGCTCTTCACCGTCAACTTGTTAACCTCTCTATAATCAATGCACATCTGGTGCGAACTGTCCTTCTTCCTGACGAAGATGATCGGTGCTCCCCATGGAGAAGTGCTCGGTCGAATGAACTGCTTGACCAACAGTTCCTGCAGTTGTGATGATAGTTCCTACATCTCAAATGGCGCCAGTCGGTAAGGCACTTTGGCGATAGGGGCCGCACCTGGCACCAGGTCGATCCGAAACTCGACCTGCCACTCCGGAGGTATCCTTGGTAACTCCTACGGGAACACGTCAGCAAACTCTCTAACCACTAGAACCTCTGAAACTGGAGTCTGATCCCTAACCCGCGTATCCCCCAAATACGCTAGATAACCCACACACTCATACTGAATATACTGTCGAGCCATGGCAGCTGAATAAAACCCTGATCCCATTCTGGTTCCCTCGCCATATACAATCAATTCTCCCCCACTTGGTTTTTGAACTACCACCCACTGACCCTCGCAATCTATCATGGCACCGAATCTACTAAGCCAATCCATCCCCACAATCACGCACACCTCCCCCATGGGAATCGGAATCAAGTTTATCAGGAAGGACACCCCGAAGATCTCCAACTCACATCCTCGGTAGACCGAAGAAGCAGAAACCCCGTGTTCGTTGGCGATAGAGACTCGCAACAGACTCTCTTGCTCGCCTACTAGCACATTGAACTCCCTACTAAATGTATGTGATACGAATGACCGACTCACCCCCGAGTCAAATAAAACCAATGCAGGAAAGGACTTCACTAAAAAGGTACCTAATCACAAGTACAATATATAAGCATCAAACATATATAATAAATGAGATAAAGGATAGAAATATACCAGCAACCACATCCGATGTTGCCCTGACCTCCTCGGCTGTAAGCTGGAAGGCACGCCTCTGAGCCTTCGGAGGCTCCGCTCTAACTGGCCTTACATCCATAATCCTCAATGTAGCCGACGCTGGCGCCTGTGCCGGCTTGGCGGCTAGTAGAGGACACTAGGCCTTTATATGGCCCACCTACTCACAATGATAACAAAGTTTGACTCCGGGAGTTGGAGTCTGCTACCTGCAATCCCTGGCCAGATGGCCTTGCTTTCCACATCGGTGACACCCACTCCCTGATCGGCACGTCCCTGAATGATCCTATCCGCAATTCTTACAAGTGCGGCCTGGCTATCCCGTAGTCCTGGTATCAGCGGTCTTAGACCGCTTTGGTGCCAGCTATGACTGTGTCGGGGCCTGTCGCTGCTCCCTAAATTGCAGCTCAATCTCCAACTCGCGCCGCCTAGCGGCCTCCTATAAGTCCAACATTGTATCACATCGTTGAGTGGAAACAAACTGATGGATGTCAGTCTTGAGCATGCTCAGATAACGTGTCATATGATCCTGCTCCGTGGCAAACTCCAGGCAAAACATCGCCCTCTTAGTAAACATGCGGGTGATCTCCTTCACCGACTCCGTCCCTTGTTTCAGGTCTGAGAACTCTTGCGACAACTGCTTGTGCTCGACCCGTGGAATGTAGTGAGCACGGAACAAATCCCTGAACTTCTCCCAAGTAACAGCAGCTCTTTGGTCATCTGTATATGACCCAGTCACTAGCCTCCACCAGTCCTTTGCCCCAGTTCGTAACAAGTTCAGGGCACACCTGACCTTTTGGTCAGTAGGAAATGAACACGTGAAGGAACATCCTTCCACGTCAGACAGCCACCTCATGGCTACGATAGGATCTTGAGTACCATCGAAAGTCAGGGGCTTCGTGTTATCGAAGTCTCCATAGTAAAAAACTCGGCCAGCTCCTCCCCATGTCGCTGTTACAGCCGAGGTAGTTGCAGTGACAGCTGTCTTAGCATGGGTTGCATATTTGTCATCAAAGTACTCCATCATAGCGAACTTGATAGTCCCAAACAACTCCGGAATATGACCCCGGACAATCTCGATCACCTGCTTGCAGATGATCTCCCTGACACGATCCTCTGTCAACACTGGCCCCTCCTGGCCGATAATCTCAGGCGCTGCTGGGGCCTTCTGATCGCCCTGTCTTGTTCCCGATCTCGATCCAGTCATAAAACGCCTCGTAACCACCATACTGAAAATATAACAGGAAGATATCAGACAATCTGCATAAATAACTGGGAACCAACTCCCTACTAAACCCTAGGGGTTGTGAGTTCCTTGCTATGCGTATGGGTCATGTGCTTTCAGTAGTACGGGCCCATACTACCTTCCACACCTACCCATATTTGTCTCAAGTATCACCACAACACCCTAACAATATACATACACGTGGTGGTCGCTCAACATCACTCCTAGAGGAAGGCTAACTGTCTCACAACCGACCTATCGGCCTCACACAACCCACCCATCCATGAAACTTCCACCAACCCTACAACACTAGTGTATGCTAGCCATACATAATGTTGTACCCTATATAATTTCGAATATCAGATCCTACCCTAAGCCCCCAATCAAACAAGAACAGAACATAAGGCCAAATCAAAAATTCTTGGGCTATAAGATCTTAATTATGTATAACCGTGATGCATACACTAAGCAACTACAGTAATGATGTCAATCTCATATAAAGGAAACCCTAGGCTAGCAGGCATCATGTAATCAAGCAATTCTATCATGCAATTCCTGAAGATCCCTAGCTTAGTACTAGCATGTTGTTCTAACATATCACATAATCAAATAACTATATGGTATTTTGGGGTTTACTTACTGGCTCCGGTTGATCGTACACCCTGCATCCTCCTTTACTTATTTTGGAAACCATTTAGAAACCATTTTGAAAATCTTTCCTTGATTTGAGACTGGATTCACACAAATGTTCCTCCAATTCACTCAAACCAAGGCTCTGATACCAACTTGTAACACCCATAAAAATCATGTCAAATTTAAACTTTTAAGAACATTTCAAAACCATTAACCATTACAAAATTGTTTTCAAAATGTATAATATCAGTGTCTCCCAGAAACAAAGTCATAAAAAGTGAGGAGTTGTACGATCACGCCTTTTCCTTGTCGTAATCCTCTGATGTACCGGAGACAATAAACTGAAACTATATGCCCAAAAGCTTTGGAGTACCCACATACTATGAGTCCAATCATCCTCGAGATGGAATACTCACGGCCCACAACCAACATGTTAGAATGCCTAGGTCTACTGACTTTCGCACAAAGCAGATAAGCCTCAATCGCCAAACAAACATGTGCACATATAACAAATAATCACATAACAGTCTATAGACAAACAAACTGATCTAACAGATCATACCACATAACACATAATACCATCCTATCTACCAGGTTACTGATCTAACAGATCATACCACATACCACATAATATCATCCTATCTACCAGGATACCGATCTAACAGGTCATACTGGCATAACATATCAAGATTAAAATCTAAAGGGCCAACCTTGGTGCCTTAGACCCTTGAGTATAGTGAGGATAACTCACCTCTCAACCTTCGACTCAAAAGATAAGCTCAAACTCTCGGATCACCGTCACAAACTCCACCACCTATATTCATCATAGAACCATACTCATAAATTACCAATTTCCCAAAATGCCCCAGAAGTCAATTAGTCAACCCTTGGTTAAAGTCAATGTGAACGGTCAAGGTCAATAGTCCATGTTGACCCGACTCGTCGAGTCCTTCCAGAACTCGAGTAGTCGTGAAATCCCCCCACTGACTCATCGAGTTTCCCTACAACTCGTCGAGTTCCTGTGTGTCCAAATGCCGGGAAAACCCTAGTTGACTCGCCGAGTCACCCCATTGACTCGCCGAGTACATGTAGAAGTCCTTGCACGACATTCTTCATCGGAATCGCCGAGTTGACCATGCAACTCACTGAGTCCCTTAATCCCTTTATCCATTCAGATGCTTTTTAAGCCATTTAAGGTTCCATATTGCAGATCCAGTTTCCCAAGGCATGGTTATCACGTAAAGTTTCAAACTTTATGTGCATGTAAGGCTCTAAAGACTTATAATGTCAAATCCAAGCTTATCATGGAGTTTTACACCTAAGGAGAGGTTCACACTTGCTAAAACTGGAAGCTTTATGGACTTAGAGACCAAAGAGAGTTCAGATCTGAAGTTGCTATTGGATTAGTCTCTAAGCCCGTAACTATATTTGGTAAGTATTTAACCCGGTTGTGCATGGTCCTTTTGGGTTACCTTCACCAAAGCAACAAGATAGGATGATTTATGAACAAAGAGGTTATTATGATTTATTAATATGTTATATGAATAATGTATTAAAGAAGAAATCATATAGTTTATTTAATATTAGACAAGAATTAATTAAGAATGAATTCTATGGCTAAAAGAGATTAATTAAATAAAAGGGACAAGAACTGTCAATTGTGTGATAGTTGATTTGGGCTGAGAATCCTTTGGAATTAAGGGGTGGATAAAATTGAGAGTGGGAGCCCATCTAATTTCTTCTAAGGCCTTTATTTTCGAAGGTTCTTTGGACTGCTTAAGGTTTAAGCTATCCAATTAGGGTTTTGACTGAAACCCTAGTAGCACAAGTATAAATAGACCCCTAAGGCTTCAGAAATCAGCTAACCCTACATCTAAGAGTACCAGAGCCGATTTCTATAGCTTCCAACCTCTCTCCAAGATCATCCTCTTGCTTGTGGTGTTTGTAAGCCATTAGAGGAGTGACATTTGTGACTCTAAGCTCCAAGGACAAGAAGATTCAAGATTTCAAGAAGAGGTAATCATCTAGATCTATTTTGTTATGTTAATTTCGAACTATATACACTAAATCTAGGGTTTGCAAGTCTTGGATGAATAACATGTACAATAGAGAAGCCTAGATCCAAGCATTAGGATTTGCATGAGCACATAGGATGTTATTTTGCGTAAAACCCATTACTGGTATCAGAGCCTTGATTGGCTTCTTGATTGGCTTCTATTCTATTTGATGCTTTGTGTTTCATTGTTGCTTAACAATCGAGTTTTTGGGTCATCTGCCTAACGGACTCGGCGAGTCCCAATGTGGACTCAACGAGTAGGATGAACTCGGTGAGTCCATAAGGCGACTCGGCGAGGCGGAGCGTCGGACAGAGGGATTTTCAGGATTTCTTGCTGTTTTGCTCAAGGATAATTGCCAAAATCATTTTTAACTAATAAAATCCAAATTTTATTGTTATTATATGTTTATCCTTTCCAAAACAATAGATAATTACCATGTATTTGAATAATACATTCCTTATATGATAATATTTGATTATTTAAATTATTTGATGAATTATCTTGTGAATAAAATTGATTAGGTCAAATCTAGATAATCATTAAATTAATTGTTTAATTTTAAATTATTTGCTATTTGATCCTTTGTGTATTGAAAAGTTCAAAACTTGCCCTCAAGTTTTGAAATTTAAATTTTTGATTAAAAGTTTAATTTGAACTATTTAAATTTCAAACCCTAGAATTTTACAAGTTTAAAATTCAACCTTATACTTTATAATATTATAAGATATATATATATATATATATATATATATATATATATATATATATATATATGTATGTATGTATAACTTAAATGCTAGTCTTACCGTTAGTAGGCCTCATTCACGAAGTCGATCTATAAGGGGGGTATAAGGTTTATGGCCTATAAAATGGTCGTTTAATGGGTGTCCACTCTCACCCACCGCTTCCTTGATTGGTGAAGGGTCGTTAGCCGATAGGGTAGGATAGGGCAACCCTTTCCTCATTAATAAGTATAATGAATTATAAAAGTAACTAAACGTTTTTCAAAATTCCCAATCTTAGTTACTTTAGGAAAAAGTGAAATTGATGCAATTCCATGAAATTACCCTTTGTACCCTTGCTAAGACGTTAGTGGAGCGTGTGTGGTTAACCGACACACTAATTGGGCTCTAAGAAAAGGTCGCAAAGGGTGACTCATTGTTTGTCATAGTTCGATGGAGCGTGTGTGGATAACCGGCATATCGAATAGGTGACTGTAACAATGAGGGCACCATGTACGTTTGCATGGTTATACACACCCACCTTGTGATCCTCGGCATCCCAATCACAAATTAGAGGGGCATATCAAGATTTAAACGTTCCATTGAATAGTTCAATGAGTTTCAAAAAATCTAGGAGTTTTCAATACATTTAAAACTTAATCTCTTTTCGTTTTTCATGGTGGAGAATTAGTGAATCGTCATTCACATACCTTCAAATTATTTGCATGTTAGATTACGACATCCCTCTTCTAATTTGTAAATAATGTTGTTGGATCCTAGCCCTAATTTCTCATTTAGGTGTTTAATTGGGGATTCATTTCTAATCAAACTTTGCCTCTTTTCTATTTCAGATGTCGAACGTCAACAAAAAGGCTTCCGGCTCGAATTCCTCTGGCTCGTTCTCACTCATGAAATTGTGTGGGAGAGTGATATTTGGCGGGTCCAATTTCAATGATTGGATCCGCAACATCCAAATGGCCACTCATTATGAAAACAAAGAGTATGTCCTTGATGAAAAGCTGAAGGAAATCAACCTAAACATGGCCACTGCTGAAGAGATCACTGCCTTTGAGGCTCGTGAGTGTGATGCTACGAAGGTCAATTGCATCATGCTAGCGACTATGACTGCAGAACTCCAGAAGTCCTATGAGGACATCTATCCCTATGAAATGCATCAAGACTTGCTAGACCAGTACCACCAAAGCGCTAGGCAAGAAAGGTAAGAGATCATCACTTCGATGATCACTGCCAAAATGAGTAATGGAGAGTCCCTTACTACACATCTGCAAAAGATGTAGAGATATGTTGATCGCCTGCTGAAGTTAAATGTTAACTTTGATGAAGAACTGGAAATCGACATCATCCTTCACTCCTTGCCTCCATGATACAACCAATTCTGCATGACCTACCACATGAATAAGGAAGAGGTCACTTTGAGCAAGCTTCAAGGCTTGTTAAGGACTGCTGAGAGCAATCTCAACGATAAGTCTGTTGCATCAACTCCTGCTCCCGCTGCTGCCCCTGTCTTGGCAATAAGGAAAGGGAAGGGTAAGAAGAGGAAGGCTCCCTCAAAGAGCAACCACAAGGGAAAGTCCCAAGATGGTACTTCTTCTAGTGGAACCAAGGCTGGTTCTGCTAAACCCAACTCCAACCCCAAGGAGGCAGAGTGCCATAACTGCCACAAGATGGGGCATTGGAAAAGAAGTTGCCCAGAATATCTGCAAATTATCAAGGATGGGAAGATCAAGTCATCCTTCACAGTTATCTACACTATTAAATCTAATGAATCATCACATGTATTTCTTGGGTTCTTGATACAGGATGTGGTTGTGACAACCCGAAACTTTTTCCGTTTCCGTTACACGTTTTTCGTTAATGAAATTTCATACCCGTTAACCTTTTTCGTCAAAATTTTGGTTTAATAAAATAATCTAGTTATGTTTAATTAAATTATTTTGCAAGTTGGAACCAAAAATCACGCGGAAACCCGAAAACCTCGAAAATCAACATTTTGGTCTAAGAATGGGATTACGACCGTAAACCTGTTTACGATAAGTGACGAGTGGACCCCATTTTTCGCCCTATAAATACGATACCCCCACTCTCTTTAGAACATTTTCTGGCCACATTCTCACCTCTTCTCTCTCTAAGTTCTTCAACCGTAAACTCACAAAAACGCTTTTAGACTTCGGAAATCATCGAGAAACCACATTTGGAGTCATTTTGGAACGTCTGGAATCACTCCTCACATCGAAGTTAGCATCCAAACCTCGTTTTCCGAGTTTATGGTCCGGGCTTCAAAGACCGTAAACTCTATTCTTGAGTTCACGGCCGTAAACTCGGCCATCTGCAGAAACCGTAAACTCGTGTTCTTAGGCTGTAAACTCACCTTCAGAAACCGTAAACTCGTGTTTTAAGGCTGTAAACTCATTCCTTCGATTCAAGTCAGTCTCAGTAACATTCCTCAACCAAATTCAAGTGTTTTTCGACACTTTATCTAACAAAATCGCTAATTTAGATACATATACGTATTTATTTGATAATAGGTTTTCGTTAAGTGTCGTGTGCAACAACTCGGGAACCTTCTTTTCAGTCAAAAACTCCACAAAACAACTGTGAGTTCATACTCCTACATTTTCCGTGTTTGTAATGTTTTCAGGGGGGGATACAAGCCAAATTCAAAGTATTTTATTAAGTTTTAAACTTATTAATGCAGTCCAACGATTTCCACGTTTAATAACATATTCGGATATTTTATCTCTTTTTGTAATATGTTGAGCATAAGGGAAACTACTATTTTGGAAATCTAACTTCATAGTTTTCAGAAAGGTTTTTACAAAGCAACTCTACATCAACTCTAATAAACTATAATGGGTATAGTTTGGGATAACCCTCTAGGCAGTCTCTACTTAATCAAAATCCATAAATGAATATATATAAACTATGGCAGATTTAGTTTATGTTATATGTTTTCTCAGAAGTATAAAGTACATTTATTCATGGATAATTACCGTTTTATACTGATTTCTCGCTAGTAAACTAGATTATACAGAATTGTGAGGCGCTACTTCAATACTGTACCCTTAGGTGTATAGTGATAAATCCTTTTAGTATAACCAGAGTCTCCTGGAGGGAGAGCATGAGATTTGTGAATAGATCTATTCGGGACTGACAATCTCACACCTAAACTGCTAGCTACAGTTAGGCGGGTACGCCTGGGGTGAACAAATCTCATTTAGCTTAACGCCTGAAGAATGTTATAAAGGTCTGTTGGTCATATCAAGTATGGTTATACGACTCGCAAATAAGTATAAACTAACTTTGTTTACAGACTCTCTTCTTCATTTGTTTTATTTTAAGTAATAAAACTACTTTTATATATGCTGTTAGTAATCAAGGACTTCTAAACTGGCATCTCTACCTCTAGGACGAATAACATGTTTTCTAAAACTGATGGTTTATTTTCTACTATTAGACATTCTTTCAAACATGCTTTTCATTAGAAAATATAGGATTTTCTTGAGGAACACTTTTCAAAAGAATCAAAAAACATTTTTCACCAAAACCAAATGTTTATGAACTCACCAGCTTTATGATGACTTTCAAACTGCTTGTATTCTCAGGGAATTAGTAGACAGGTACTGTGACATCCCCAATTTCACGGCTAGAAAAAACCGGTTTGTTTATGCTTTGTTTTATAAAATCAAAGTAAATACTTTTGATTTAAAAGAGTTTCTGAATTTGTTCCCAAAACAAAATATGATAAAATTTATCAAAACGTTTCTCAAAGAGAACGTATTTTCATTAAATAATAAAACCTCAGGATGTCATGTTCCGATACAGACCAAAAACATAAACAGTATAAAATAGAACTTATAACAGTTATTTATAACTACTTATCTATATTCCAAAATCTCTCGTCAAGTCCACCAACTTATACTCTTGTGTCATTACCTGTAATGCAAAGAAAACTGAGTGGGTCAGGCTTGGGAGCCTGGTGAACATATAGGGTTTTCAACCCACAATATTATATCATATATATATATATATATATATATATATATATATATATATATATATATATATATATATATATATATATATAATCAAACAATGAACCCAATAACCCATCCCCATTCTCTTCTTTATTTCTTAAGGTTTTACCCTAACAATAAACTATCTTTCATTCATTCATTCCTGAGGATTTACCTAAGGAATTGGCACGAAGTCCATTACTGCCAAAGTTTATCTATCAGGTACTAAGTCCATAGTTACCAACATTTATCTCTCAGGTACTAAATCCATAGCTATCAGGCGCTAACTCAATAGTCACCAAGGTTCACTTAACAGTAAACGCTAACTCCATAGTCACCAAGGTTTATCTAACAGTAGGCGCTAACTCCATAGTCACCAAGGTTTATACAATAGGCGCTAAATCCATAGTCGCCAAGGCTTATACAATAGGTGCTAACTTCATAGTCACCAAGGTTTATCTAACAGTAGGCGCTAACTCCATAGTCACCAAAGTTTATACAATAGGCGCTAACTCCATAGTCACCAAGGTTTATCTAACAGTAGGCGCTAACTCCATAGTCACCAAGGTTTATCTAACAGTAGGCGCTAACTCCATAGTCACTAAGGTTTATACAATAGGCGCTAACTCCATAGTCACCAACTATCCCATCTACCCATGTTCTACCCAACATTTTCGTAGATACAATTACTTACACAGTTTAAATCATTTAACACCTGTATAAAACATCAATTTTATGCCCATCTCAAATAAACAAACAATATATAAACACATAGCACGTATTTCATAGCAAATAATTCGTATTTATGTGTTAGAAGAAAGTGATCACATACTCACCCAAAACATATACTTAATACATTCGAACAATACTTGTATTAAAATCGTGTTATGAAAGGGACTATACACTCACACATATAAACAACTTTATATTATACACATAGCAGGTATTTCATAGCAAATACTTAATATTTATGTGTAAGATGAAAGTGACCACACACTCACTTGATCAGAAGATGATCGGACAACACTACGGCTCTTCAAGTAGATATTCTTCGGTGAAACCGGGATCACTTCACACACCGGGTTTCTCGCGGACAGAGCTTCGGCTCGGAAACTCTTTTCTTCTGGGGATCTTCGGGCTTCGGTACTTGCTTTGGGTCTCGGGGTTGATACCGGGGCTTCGGGATATTTTTTGCATGTAAATCGAGGTAAAACGGGAGAGAGAGAGAAGAGATAATAGCAACCCTAAACGGCTGGCCCTTCAAATCTATTTATAGGGCAAAATCTGCCCTTGCCACGTCGTGGCACCTTTTTCCACGTCGTGGGCTTGGTCGTCACTACATGTGTCATCACAAGTTGCATCTGGGGGACTCCCGGAGGTGTCAGAAGACTGGCCACATCGTGGCACTGCTTGCAACATCGTGGTATCTAACAGTTTTGGGGTTTCGCGCCCCGAACTTCAGAAATTCATAACTTTTGCATACGAACTCCGTTTTCGACGTTCTTTATATCGACGTGAAGGTGAGATTATGCTCTACAAATCTCGTTGAGAATCCATTGGCTAATTTTGACTATATTTTTAATATATTATAATTATATGACTTATATATTATTTTTAGTAGGCCGGGACAGGAAAACTCCGTTATAAACTCATAACTCCTTCCTTTGACGTCCGTTTTCGTCCGTCTTTCCGTCGTTGCACTACTATCGATAAGATCTTCAATTCTCATTTAGATTGTTTTGGATAATTATCTCTCTAATGTAAATTCACTATTTACGTCGCGCTGTGTCATGTCGGTTCTATCGCGAAACTTCGACATGTCATAACTTCTTCGTTATAACTCGGATTTTGACGGTCTCTATATATTCGGAAACCTCGTAACATAAACTACATCTTAGTTAAGATAAATCCTTCTAAATAGTCTTTCCCAAAAAAGTCATTTTTGATGCTTATTGTCTCTAAATTGACTAGCCCTGATCTATGGGCGTTACAATTATCTCCCCATTAGGATGATTACGTCCCGGGATCATTAACGAAATAGGATTCGTATAATGACTCCATAAGTTATCTCTCCATCTTAAGTAATAACCTTGATGCTCAATTCTGCATCTGCTCTTTGTACTGTTTTGGACTTTCAATCATAACCTTCGAGTTACAAAATAAGTCCTCATTTTAGACTCCTTCTTCTTCTTAGGATAAATACTTTCCTTTATCTATTGTAACTGACCGATGGGTCGTGTCCTGATGAACTCTCATCATAGTCGGACTCAATTGATATGACCACTAGGGTCGGAATAACAACCATCTTACTAGTCATTACCGAAACAATGGTAATGACATACTTGAATAAAACAGAATCAATTACTAGCTTCTTGGTAACCTTGCGACTTCCCATGATCCAAGCGTGAGTCCTGTGCTTCCAGTAGTATAGATCTCTACTACCATTCACACATACTCATTCTCGTCCCAAGTATTGTCTCGCAGTCCCCAAGTCCTAAAATCACCAAACAATTTAACACATACGAATGTGTCCAATTAATCATAAAAATTTTCCTAGACTCTACTAGGACTTCTTCCATGCGTATCTTCTATCATCAATCATACTTCAACTCGCTTGATGATGGAAATTCTAGATTATGGGACATCTTCAAGAATTACACCAATCGTTCCATCATCCTACCAATCGAAGGTGTACTTCAGACGTACCGTACTCCTCTAAACGTTCCGTTATTTTATCAAACATAAACTAAAGGCAAGACACCACTTACGTTATCTTCCGATAGGTGTCATTCACTATCATAAGCCTTTCATTTCCTCCATTTACTCAATTCTCTATGAGTCTTCGCCATAACGTTTTGTACATCCAAGAAAACGTTCGGTGTATCGGACGAGAATTTAAGATAAGAAAGCTTTATTTATGATAGCCGTATAAATATCCTTATCACTCCAAAATGTTTACATGCTAGTTCTAATATCGTAGTCGTACGCTTAGAATCCTAAACACATAAGGTTTCCAGATCCGATCGGCAACAGACCATAGATCCGAAAAAACAATATAATTTATGGAAAACACATAGCATTTAGCACATAAAAGCATTTTAGGCATCTTTCCTAAAATATACTAGTGCTCGTGTCTAAAATACGGTAGACACTCATCTCACAATCATCGCTTAGCGTTCTAAGTTTAAGTCTAGAAATCCTACAAATTCCTAGTTCGCTTAAACTAATGCTCTGATACCAACCGTGACATCCCTAATTTCACGGCCAGAAAAGGCCGGTTTGTTTATGCTTTGTTTTATAAAATCAGAGTAAATTCTTTTGATTAAAAAGAGTTGCGGAATTTCTTCCTAAAACAAAATATGATAAAATTTATCAAAACGTTTCTCAAAGAGAACGTATTTTCATTAAATAATAAAAACTCGAGATGTCATGTTCCGATACAGACCAAAAGCATAAACAATATAAAATAGACCTTACAACAGTTATTTATAACTACTGATCTATATTCCAAAATGTCTCGTCAAGTCCACCAACTTATACTCTTGTGTCATTACCTGTAATGCAAAGAAAACTGAGTGGGTCAGGCTTGGGAGCCTGGTGAGCATATAGGGTTTTCAACCCACAATATTATATCATATATATATATATATATATATATATATATATATATATATATATATATATATATATAATCATCAAACAATGAACCCAATAACCCATCCCCATTATCTTCTTTATTTCTTAAGGTTTTACCCTATTGATAAACTATCCTTCATTCATTCATTCCTAAGAATTTACCTAAGGAATTGGCATGAAGTCCATTACTACCAATGCTTATCTATCAGGTACTAAGTCCATAGTTACCAACATTTATCTCTCAGGTACTAAATCCATAGCTATCAGGCGCTAACTCCATAGTCACCAAGGTTCACTTAACAGTAGGTGCTAACTCCATAGTCACCAAGGTTTATACAATAGGCGCTAACTTGATAGTCACCAAGGTTTATCTAACAGTAGGTGCTAACTCCATAGTCACCAAGGTTTATACAATAGGCGCTAACTCCATAGTCGCCAAGGCTTATACAATAGGTGCTAACTCCATAGTCACCAAGGTTTATCTAACAGTAGGCACTAACTCCATAGTCACCAAGGTTTATACAATAGGCGCTAACTCCATAGTCACCAAGGTTTATCTAACAGTAGGCGCTAACTCCATAGTCACCAAGGTTTATATAATAGGCGCTAACTCCATAGTCACCAACTATCCCATCTACCCATGTTCTACCCAACATTTTCGTAGATACAATTACTTACACAGTTTAAATCATTTAACACCAGTATAAAACATCAATTTTATGCCCATCTCAAATAAACAAACAATATATAAACACATAGCACGTATTTCATAGCAAATAATTCGTATTTATGTGTTAGAAGAAAGTGATCACATACTCACCCAAAACATATACTTAATACATTCGAACAATACTTGTATTAAAATCGTGTTATGAAAGGGACTATACACTCACACATATAAACAACTTTATATTATACACATAGCAGGTATTTCATAGCAAATACTTAATATTTATGTGTAAGATGAAAGTGACCACACACTCACTTGATCAGAAGATGATCGGACAACACTACGGCTCTTCAAGTAGATATTCTTCGGTGAAACCGGGATCACTTCACACACTGGGTTTCTCGCGGACAGAGCTTCGGCTCGGAAACTCTTTTCTTCTGGGGATCTTTGGGCTTCGATACTTGCTTCGGGTCTCGGGGTTGATACCGGGGCTTCGGGATATTTTTTGCATGTAAATCGAGGTAAAACGGGAGAGAGAGAAGAGATAATAGCAACCCTAAACGACTGGCCCTTCAAATCTATTTATAGGGCAAAATCTGCCCATGCCATGTCGTGGCAAGTTGCATCTGGGGGACTCTCGGAGGTTTCAGAAGACTGGCCACATCGTGGCACTGCTTGCCACGTCGTGGTATCTAACAGTTTTGGGGTTTCGCACCTCGAACTTCAGAAATTCATAACTTTCGCATACGAACTCCGTTTTCGACGTTCTTTATATCGACGCGAAGGTGAGATTATGCTCTATAACTCTCGTTTACACTCCATTGGATAATTTTGAATTTATTTTTAATATATTATAATTGTATTACTTATATATTATTTTTAGTTGGCAGGGACAGGAAAACTCCGTTATAAACTCATAACTTCTTCGTTTGACGTCCGTTTCCATCCGTCTTTCCGTCGTTGCACTACTATCAATAAGATATTCAATTCTCATTTAGATTGTTTTGGGTAAATATCGCTCTAATGTAAATTCACTATTTACGTCGCGCTGTGTCGTGTCGGTTCTGTCGCGAAACTTCGACAGGTCATAACTTCTTCGTTATAACTCGGATTTCGACGTTCTCTATATATTCGGAAACCTCATAACATAAACTAAATCTTAGTTAAGATTACTCCTTATAAATAATATTTCCCAAAAAAGTAATTTTTGATGCTTATCGTCTCGAAATTGACTAGCCCTGATCTTTGGGCGTTACAGGTACCTCCAGGAGTTTGGAGAAGTCGAAGCGTTAGTGTCGTGTATTTCTACTTTACTTTTGATATGAACAGAAACTATGTATTAAACAATGTAAACCATTTTCATATATGTATTCATTGTCTGGTTGTGTTTACTATGCTTGCTATGATACAATTGTTGTGATACTACGCATGACGTCCTCTGCCCTGGAACGTTTCCGCCATCGGTTTCGGGTTGTGACAGATTGGTATCAGAGCCCTTGTTTATAGCGAACTAAGTATACCGAACCTTACATGGTATACAACTATAAATATTAAGGGGCCTAGGTGCTCTTAACTAAAAAGTATACTTTCGACAATACAAGTATTTTTTTTAAAAGTATATAAGTATACCCGAGTATCAGAATCCGTGTCGTGAGTAGAACAGAACAAAAGTATTTGGATGTTGGACACTGTGGTTAAACCTGAGCAGTTATGTGATCATGTCTAGGGTCAATATAGCCTGATCAACTATATTCATTCGAGACATGACCAACATGTACTCGGGAGTAACTATGACGTTGCAACAAGTCTAAAACTTACCTAGATACCAGAAGAGTTCTAGAACCAGGCATAAGGATTAAAATACTGTAGGAGTATTTTAGGGTGCTATAACGGCCGGACCAGAGTTTTACCCAAGAGAATCAATCATGTAACTATAATACATTAGTAGTATTATATATTCGATGCCTATTAACTATTCCTTTACCCTTGCCTCGCGTAGATAGCATGGCTAGATTCCATCTTCCTGGTGACCCGTACTTTCCTAACCAAGGAGATGATGGATGGATCGAACCAGATCCAGAAGGAAACCATGAAATCCCTTTTGATGATGGCATTGCTGTGCCATTTCCTAAAGAGACTGACTCGGAACCAGAAGTCGAGAACTTACCCCCAGTGGCCCCAACACCAAATCCCAACCCTCAGCTTGTACTCGAAGGCCCAACGCCCATGTGGGTCGGAAGCCTGTATAGGTGGTGTCACGAACAAAGCCAACCCCTCCCGTATAATGGGGATCGTCGCTTCTACAATGTGAACGGAGGAGGCTCCACAGATAGAGCCCTTCCAATCATAGTCCGATGAGTGGCTCGCAATGTCGAGATGAATGTGGCTGCCATTCAACGAACTGTGGAACTCGAAGCAGACTCGGATGCCAACACAAACCGTATTCGCAGTCTCGAGGTTGCTTATGGGAGGATTTTGAGAGACAACGAAGCCCATCAGCGAGAACTAGCTGCAACTCGAGCTGAAGTTGTAGAGCTTCGAGCACGCCAATCAATATACGAGAGTCGCCTACTTGAAATGGATCCCCAGTGGACTAACCTAAGGTTCCGCCCGAGAAGAGCCCGTCGCCAGTAGGAAATATTCTACTTGCCTTTCCTTTTGGTTTAAATAATAGCTTTCCTATTTATGTTCCAAGTAGCTCTTTTCTCTGTAGACATCTTTGCCTTGCATGTACCGATTTGCTAGTTCTTTATGTGGTCAAATTGTTCCTTTGTTGATATGTGGTAGACCTACTCCTAGATCAAAATTTTCAAGCTCTGTGTAATCTTGATATCAACAATGGTGGCAACTATAATATTTCAGTTAAAGATTTTCATTGTCAAAAGTGTACCTTAGATTGATAGCATGAAAAGTAAGCAACTTTATCAAGGTCCTATCACTGTATTGTCCTAAAAACGTGAATCAAAAGATGTACTTAAACGATTATTTCTTTCCCCATCAATTTCGTATCAGCTTCGATATCCTAATCGGCACAAAATGGTTAAGCCTCAAATAGTACTGATATCCTTTGCTTTGAGGAAGCGATTCGTCCCTTCAACGAAATCCTCACTGGTCTCAGTGATAAGATTTTTTGAACCTTCGTATCATTTCCTGCGTCAAGTCTAGGAGCATCTGCGAAAGGAATGCTATGCATTCCTGGCTCATGTTGACAATGAGACACAAGAAGTTAAAGACCTCGAGTGCATCTTCGAAGTCTGCAACTTTCCCGATGTCTTCCCCACAGACATTTTAGGGATTTATTTCGAGTGCCAAGTTGAATCCCATATCGACTTGATCCTCGAAACTACCCTTATAGCCAAATCTCCATATCGTCGAAAGCCAACAAAAATGTGAGAGTTACTCAGCCAGTCCGATGAGCTGAGCAACCAGGAGTTCGTAAACTTATTATATGTGAACTTTGTGTGTTCAAATCTTTTTTATCATAGCCAAGACCACATCATGGGGATGTGGGTCGAATCACTGAGACTCCGATAGCTTAACGGGAAATCTCAACGCATAGATAAACATTTTGGATATATCCGGGGGCAACCATTGTTGCTCACAATCTTATTTTCTTGATATGTAGCAGATCATGCCTCCGAAGAAACGTAACCAACCCACCAGTAAGACACCAATCCTCCAGATGGACTCAGCTACGTTCCAAGCTACTGTCACAGTAACTGTAGCAGCCGCCCTAGCTGTTCTTAACGCTAACAACACAAATGTGGGTGGGAGTGTGAATGGCAATCCGAATCTTGGTGCTAACCAATCTCAACAACAAGTGCCTACTGGAAAGGACACACCTAATCTCCAACCTAACATCCTAAAACGAAAGTTCAGAGGGAGTTGTTCAACCCAAAGACCTACTGAGATGCGACGAATTAGGACAGTCAGTACCCCAGTCAGCCCTATTGTTCCAACCCCAACCACACCCTACTTGGGAAATCTTCCGCACTGAAGCAAATGCAACTACCATCATCATGGAGTTTGTCAAGTGTTGCATTGCACCAGATGCAACAGGAAGAGGCACACCTCCAGCAGATGCAGGACCCTAGTCGAGTTTGTCACTCTCAATGCCAATGTTGGGTCTAGTCCAACCTGTTACCTCAGTGGTAGTGGAGGACATTTCAGAAGAAATTGTCCAAGGGCTAGGGATGACAAGGAAGCTAGCTTCGCGAAGACCCCGACTCAACATATCCCTTCCACTACCGATGCTAGCATAATTCAAGTGTGCAGTGTATGTGGCAAAAAGGGACATTTCAAAAGAGACTGCCCAACAGAGAAGAACAACGGAGTAGCAGGAGGAGTCTGACCTCAGAGAATGAAGAAGTATCAAAGAGCTATGTTTTGGTACGTTTTTGAAAACCCCGATAATTGTTCGTAAATCTGATTACTTTCTCATCCGGATTAAATCACGAAATCTTTATAAGGTTTAAAATCCCTAATGAACAAATTATGATAACTTAGTGAATACGCTAGGGTCAGTTGTAATTATACACGACTTGTGTACACCAAATGATCATAGGGAAATCTAGTAAGAACCATTTCATGAAAGTTCATAGTTTCAAGACATCAGAACCCTCGTGTTATTTGTACCTGTTAATTTCAAATCAAACACAACAAACACCAAAGACATTCACCCTGAGGAATTAATGTGCTAACGAAACGATCTTTCCGGACGAACTTAACGCGCGATTCTACGATGTCGTCCTGTTTAGTCTGACGGAGCCTATGTCATACTAAACCCTTTTGTCTTAAAATCGTTCGACCGCAAAACTCCCGTCGCTCGTAACGGCAAATTAAATGCGAACCTCGAAAATTCATCCCTCTTCGAAGCCCTCTATGGCCGTAAGTACAGATCCCATCTGAGCTGGGATGAGGAGGGTGACACGCAACTAGTCGAGAGTCAAGTCCCCGACAGCACTTTCACGAGTCCTGAAATCATATGAAAGACGACTGAGAAGATCATACAAAAGGGGCTACGCCAATAAGAGACAAAAACCATTGGAGTTCCAGATTGGTGGACACGTCTCTTGCGGGTCTCACCCTGGAAAGGCCTGATATGTTTCGGAAAGCGTGGAAAGCAAAAATCAAGACACATTGGAACATCCAAGATCCTTGCTAGGATCGGTCCCGTAAACATACAAACGCCAGTTACCCTGAGAACTCAGCAAAGTTCATCCTGTTTTCCACGTATCGCATCTGAAGAAGTGTCTGTCCGAGGAGACACTTGTGATTCCTCTCGACGAGATGGAAATCAACAAGAACCTCAACTTCATGGAAAAACCGGTCGAAATCATGGACAGATAGATCAAACGAACAAAACAAAGTTGCATCCCGATAGTGAAGGTTCATTGGAATGCCAAGTGGGGACCTGAATTCACATTAGGAGCGCAAAGACCAGATGAAATAGAAGTATCCGCATCTCTTTCCTAATCCATGATTTGTATTCTAGGTTCGAATTTCGGGACGAAATTCCCTCTAACGAGGGGATGATGTGACAACCCGAAACTTTTTCCGTTTCCGTTACACATTTTTTGTTAATGAAATTTCAGACCCGTTAACCTTTTCCGTCAAAATTTTGGTTTAATAAAATAATCTAGTTATATTTAATTAAATTATTTTGCAAGTTGGAACCAAAAATCATGCGGAAACCCGAAAATCTCAAAAATCAACATTTTGGTCTAAGAATCGGATTACGACCGTAAACTAGTTTACGGCCGTAAACCTGTTTACAGTCAGTGATGAGTGGACCCCATTTTTCTCCCTATAAATACGATACCCCCACTCTCTTTAGAATATTTTCTAGCCACATTCTCTCCTCTTCTCTCTCTAAGTTCTTCAACTGTAAACTCACAAAAACGCTTTTAGACTTTGGAAATCATCGAGAAACCACATTTGGAGTCACTTTGGAATGTCTGGAACCACTTCTCACATCGAAGTCAACATCCAAACCTTGTTTTCCGAGTTTACGGTCCGGGCTTCAAAGACCGTAAACTCAATTCTTGAGTTCACGGCCGTAAACTCGGCCATCTACAGAAACCGTAAACCCGTGTTCTTAGGCCGTAAACTCACCTTCAGAAATCGTAAACTTGTGTTTTAAGGCTGTAAACTCATTCCTGCGATTCAAGCCAGTCTCAATAACATTCCTCAACCAAATTCAAGTGTTTTCCGACACTTATCTAATGAAATCGCTAATTTAGATACATATACGTATTTATTTGACAATAGGTTTTCGTTAAGTGTCGCGTGCAACAACTCGGGAACCTTCTTTTCAGTCAACAACTCCACGAAACAACTGTGAGTACATACCCCTACACTTTTTCGTGTTTGTAATGTTTTCAGGGGGGATACAAGCCAAATTCAAAGTATTTGATTAAGTTTTAAACTTATTAATGCAGTCCAACGATTTCCACGTTTAATAACATATTCGGATATTTTATCTCTTTTTGTAATATGTTGAGCATAAGGGAAGCTACTATTTTGGAAATCTAACCTCATAGTTTTGAGAAAGGTTTTTACAAAGCAACTCTACATCAACTCTAATAAACTATAATGGGTATAGTTTGGGATAACCCTCTAGGCAGTCTCTACTTAATCAAAATTCATAAATGAATATATATAAACTATGGCAGATTTAGTTTATGTTATATGTTTTTTCAGAAGTATAAAGTATATTTATTCAAGGATAATTACTGTTTTATACTGATTTCTCGCTAGTAAACTAGATTATACAGAATTATGAGGCGCTACTTCAATACTGTACCCTTAGGTGTATAGTGATAAATCCTTTTAGTATAACCAGAGTCTCCTGGAGGGAGAGCGTGAGATTTATGAATAGATCTATTCGGGACTGACAATCCCACACATGAACTGCTAGCTACAGTTAGGCGGGCACGCCTGGGGTGAACAAATGTCATTTAGCTTAACGCTTGAAGAACATTATAAAGGTCTCTCGATCATATCAAGTATGGTTATACGACTCGCAAATAAGTATAAACTAACTTTTTTTACGAACTCTCTTCTTCATTTGTTTTATTTTAAGTAATAAAACTACTTTTATATATGTTGTTAGTAATCAAGGACTTCTAAACTGGCATCTCTACCTCTAGGACGAATAACATGTTTTCTAAAACTGATGGTTTATTTTCTACTATTAGACACTCTTTCAAACATGCTTTTCATAAGAAAATATAGGATTTTCTTGAGGAACAGTTTTCAAAAGAATCAAAGAACATTTTTCACCAAAACCAAATGTTTATGAACTCACCAGCTTTATGCTGACATTCAAACTGCTTGTATTCTCAAGGAATTAGTAGACAAGTACTTCCAGGAGTTCGGAGAAGTCAAAGCGTTAGTGTCGTGTAGTTCTACTTTACTTTTGATATGAAAAGAAACTATGTGTTAAACAATGTAAACCATTTTCATATATGTATTTAATGTCTAGTTATGTTTACTATGGTTGCTATGATACAATTGTTGTGATACTACGCATGACGTTCTTCGCCCCGGAATGTTTCCGCCATCGGTTTCGGGGTGTGGCAATGGTTTTCACATATGTTCTAATTTGCAGTGACTAAGAAGAAATAGGGATGAGCATGGGAAGATAAATGTAATCATGGGAAACAAAAGATTGTCTCTTGTCACCAAGAATGGAGTTTATTACTTAGTGCTTAGTAATGGATTAGGTTTAAATTTAAATAATTGTTGTTATTCGCTAGATATGGCAAGAAACATCATTTCTTTTTATGGTTTATATAGACAAGGATTTAGATATTCATTTGATAATGAAAAGGGTTCTACTCATGCTTATCTTAATGGTGTTTTATATTTTGAAGCATTGCCTTGTAATGGAATATATGAAATTATGATGGTTGTAGATAATTTAGGAAATGATGTGTTGTGTATTGATTCTTACAATAGTTTGGATAAAGTATGCTTGTGGCATTGTCGTCTTGGACATGTCAACAAGAAACGCATAGCCAACCCCAAAAGGATGGAGTGTTGGAGTCATTCGACCTTAGGGACGATGACGTGTGCGAGTCTTGTTTACTTGGAAAGATGACCAAGTCACCCTTCACTGGCACTTGTGAAAGGGGTGAGGGTTTATTGGATCTCATACACACCAATGTGTGTGGGCCCTTTAGATCCACCATAAGAGATGTGAACCACTTCTATGTGACTTTCACCAATGATTATAGCACATATGGGTATATCTACTTAATCAAGCACAAGTTAGAAACCTTTGAAAAGTTCAAAGAGTTTAAACAAGAAGTGGAGAATCAGTTGGGCAGGAAAATCAAGATGCTTCGATCCGTTCGAGGAGGAGAGTACCTAAGTATTGAATTCCACAACTACCTCAAGGAATGTAGAATCGTTTCGCAATTGACGCCACCTAGGACACCGCAGTTGAATGGTGTAGCTGAGAGGCATAATCGAACATTGTTAAACATGGTTCGTTCCATGATGATTCGTGCTTCACTACCTATCTCATTCTAGGCGTATGCCTTAGAGACTGCCGCCCATATCCTTAACTTAGTCCCTACGAAGAAGGTTGCCAAAACACCTCACGAGACGTGGACAGGGAAAGCTCCCTCATTGGCACATATCAAGGTTTGGGGTAGCGAGGCTTTCGTAAAACGAGAGACTCACGACAAGCTCAAACCTCGTAGTGAGCGGTGTATTTTCATCGGCTACCCGCAGAAGTCCTTTGGACATCTCTTCTATAGACCGAGTGACAATGTTGTCTTCGTTGCGAGGAGAGGGGTTTTCCGTGAGCGAGAACTCATAAGCTAAGGGGAAAGTGGGAGGCAAATCGATCTTGAAGAGATTCAAGAGTCAAGTGATGAAGGAACCTCCAATGTTGGCACTCAACCTAAGGAGGAAACTCCGGTTGAAATGATTGTCGAATCATTACCTCTTAGACGTTCTAGTAGAGTTAGTGTTCCACCCGTGTTATATGGTTTTTATACAAAAAGTGAGGGCAATACGTATATTAGTGATAGTACATTAATAAATTTGGACGGACCTAACAGCTATAAGGAAGCCATGGAAGGCCCGAAGTCTGCAAACTGGAAAGAGGTGATGGATAGCGAGATTCAGTCCATGTATGACAACCAAGTTTGGAATTTGGTAGACAATGAGACGGTCGGGTGCAAATGGATCTTCAAGAAGAAGACCGACATGGATGGGAATGTGCACACTTATAAGGCGTGATTTTTTGCGAAGGGCTTTACTCAAACTCCCAGAGTTGACTATGATGAGACCTTTTCACCAATTGCGAGGATAAAGTCTACTAGGGTGACGTTGGCCATTGCTGCATTTCATGATTATGAAATATGGAAAATGGATGTCAAAACCGCTTTCCTTAATGGGAAGTTGGCTGAGGATGTTTACATGGCTCAGCCAGAGGGTTTTGTCAATGTGAAGCATCCCAATAGAGTGTGTAAGCTTGAGAAGTCCATTTATGGACTAAAGCAAGCATCTCGCAGATGGAATCTTTGTTTCGATGAGAAAGTAAAAGAGTTTGGTTTTCTGCGGAGCGAAGATGAATCATTTGTATATGTCAAAGCCAGTGGGAGTATAGTTAGGTTCCTCATATTGTATGTTGATGACATACTACTCATAGGAAACGACATCCCAACATTGTAGGAAGTGAAGTCCTGGCTTGGGAAATGCTTCGCTATGATGGACCTCGAAGAGGCTGCATATATTTTGGGAATAAGGATAGTGAGAACTAGAAGTAAAAGACTAATAGGACTTAGTTAGAATACTTACTTGAACAAGGTACTAAAACGTTTTAGTATGGAGAATTCTAAGAAGGGGGCGTTACCGAACCAAAGTAATGCCAAGTTGAGTAAGACTCAAAGCCCAAGTACCAAAGTTGAGATAGCATAAATGAGACGAGTACCATACGCTTCCACAGTTGGCTCAATTATGTATGTTATGACTTGTACTCGCCCTGATGTGGCCTTCGCTTTAAGCATGGTTAGCAGATATCAAGGGAACCCTGGCAAAGAACATTGCATCATAGTCAAGAATATTCTTAAGTACCTTCGGAGAACCAATGAATGGTTTCTAGTCCTCGGTGGGAGTGATGACTTAAAGGTCCGAGGGTATAGTGACATGAGTTTTCAGACCGACTGGGACAACTACCATTCGCAGTCGGGCTGGGTCATTACCTTAAATGAAGGAGCAGTGACTTGGAAAAGTTCCAAGTAAGAGACCGTAGTTGATTCAACGTGCGAATCAGAGTACACTGCAGCGAGCAAAGCGTCAAAGGAGGCAATATGGTTGAAGAACTTCATTAGAGACCTTGGAGTTGTGTCGGCCATACAAGAGCCTATGGAAATTTTCTGTGATAATGAAGGAGTGGTTGCCTTGACCAAGGAACCGAGGGATCCTGGCAGATCTTGACATATCGATAGAAAATATCACTTTATTCGACATCGGGTAAAACAAGGACTCCTCGTAGTGAGGAGGGTATCGTCAAAGGATAACCCAGCAGATCCGCTTATGAAGGGACTGAGTAGGGTTAAGAACATGCAGCACGCTAGGAGCATTGGGTTGAAGGACAATATTAGTTTAGATTAGATAGTTTAGAAACGTGTAATAGATAAATTGTAATTAACATTTGATGATTAAATAAATGGGTATTATTTATGAGTAAAGTTACTGTCTTATGTTAATTGTTTACCTATTGTTTCACTTTGCATGTTTTGACTTCCTGAATAATGAGATTATTCAAACGGTCCACAGTCGTTCATATGCTGGGAGTAAGTATGAATAAAGACTGTCATGAATTGGTGTGTAGATTGTCTATAGTGTGTTAGACATAGAAAAAGTTTGCTACAACGTTCATGAGTGTTTATGAATAAGATTTGAGCATTAGAATAACCCACGATTGTTGGAATCGCTTCATGGAATATATCACGAGTGATCGCAAGACGATAATATCATATGGTTTTAAAACCTAGATATATGGCTTATTGTTTGCTAACTGGTTATGCATTGATAATGCGTAAACGCATCAGTAACTTGATGTTATAAAACACATTGTTGTGTATGATTTGATTAGTAAATAGTGAATGCATATAAGTCGAAGTTTAACTGTTCCTTTTATCCTAAAAGGGTAAAAGCGGTATCAGTGCCCATCGATGATTTGGTTTGACTTATGTGTCGGACCCGGTCGAGACTGAATTGATGTGTTCAATTAAGTTCTATGTCAAACGAATCTGAGATCAAGAAAAAAAACTACTGGACAATAAGTATGACTATGTTCCATGTAATTGTTCGCATGATATCTAAAATAGAGGACTGTACGATCCCTTATCTAAAGGACAGGTTACTGATAAAATCAGAGTTCAACAATGTCTTTGAGAGTTACAATTACTAATCGGATTATATTTACATTCGTAGTTACTAGACTGATTCAAGTGGGAGACTGTTGGATTAGTGTCTAAGCTCGTAACTATATTTGGTAAGTATTTGACCCGGTTGTGCATGGTCCTTTTGGGTTGCCTTCACCAAAGCAACATGATAGGAGGATTTATGAATAAAGAGGTTATTATGATTTATTAATATGTTATATGAATAATGTATTAAAGGAAAAATCATATAGTTTAATTAATATTAGACAAGAATTAATTAAGAATTTATTATGTGGCTAAAAGAGATTAATTAAATAAAAGGGACTGGAACTGTTTATTGTGTGATAGTTGATTTGGGCTGAGAATCCTTTGGAATTAAGGGGTGGATGAAATTGAGAGTGGGAGCCCATCTAATTTCGTCCAAGGCCTTTATTTTCGAAGGTTCTTTGGACTGCTTAAGGTTTAAGCTATCCAATTAGGGTTTTGACTGAAACCCTAGCAGCACAAGTATAAATAGACCCCTAAGGCTTCTAAAATTGGCTAACCCTACTTCTAAGAGTACCAGAGCCGAATTTTATA